>NC_057809.1:425368542-425372463 GCF_018294505.1 Triticum aestivum
GCTCGGCTCTCGAACGGTGACGCGCCTCTACTTCACCAGGACGCCCCGCGCATCGTCACTCCGCGGCATGCGTCTACATCATCCGGACGCTCCGCGCGTCGCCACTCTGCGGGACGCGTCTACGTCACTCGGATGCCTCGCTCGTCGCCACTGCGCGGCACGCGCCTCTACTTCACCAGGACGCCCCGCGCATCGTCACTCCGGGCCACGCGTCTACATCATCCGGACGCTCCGCGCGTCGCCACTCTGCGGGACGCGTCTACGTCACTCGGATGCCTCGCTCGTCGCCACTGCGCGGCACGCGCCTCTACTTCACCAGGACGCCCCGCGCATCGTCACTCCGGGCCACGCGTCTACATCATCCGGACGCTCCGCGCGTCGCCACTCTGCGGGACGCGTCTACATCACTCGGAGGCCTCGCTCGTCGCCACTGCGCGGCACGCGCCTCTACTTCACCAGGACGCCCCGCACATCGTCACTCCGGGCCACGCGTCTACATCATCCGGACGCTCCGCGCGTCGCCACTCTGCGGGACGCGTCTACGTCACTCGGACGCCTCGCTCGTCGCCACTGCGCGGCACGCGCCTTGTAACGCCCTCGATGCGGCTATAGCTCCCACGTGTCGAGGCACGACTTAGAGGCATAACCGCATTGAAAGCAATGTCGCAAGTCAGGCAATCATTACAACATCCCATGTAATATATAATAAAAGGGGAAGATAACATAGTTGGCTTACACTCGCCACGTCACATCAGAGTACATAAATAACATCCATCAAACAAATCACTCATGGCCCGACTACGGTGCCAAAATAGAAAAGACCCCCAACATGCGACAAGGTCCTGAATCGATAACCCCAACTAGGCACCACTACTGATCATCTGGAAAGGACACGTAGTATCGCTGAGAGTCCTCGTCGAACTCCCACCTGAGCTCGTAATCGCCAACTGGAGCAGAATCACCTGGACCTGCATCTGGAGTTGTAGTATCTGTGAGCCACAGGGACTCAGCAATCTCACACCCACGCGATCAAGACTATTTAAGCTCATAGGAATGGATAAGGCAAATATATGTGGAGCTGCAGCAAGCGACTAGCATATGTGGTGGCTAACTTATACGCAAAAGAGAGCGAGAAGAGAAGGCGAAGCACGAGCGAGAAGCTAAAGGAACATCCTGCGCAAGCATAACTCCAACACCGTGTCCACTTCCCGGACTCCGCCGAGAAGGGGCCATCACGGTAACACACACGGTTGATTCATTTTAATTAAGTTTAGTTCAAGTGATCTACAACCGGACGTTAACAAACTCCCATCTGCCCATAACCGCGGGCACGGCTTTCGAAAGATCAATCCCTGCAGGGGGGTCCCAACTTAGCCCATAACAAGCTCTCACGGTCAACGAAGGAATAGACCTCCACCCAAGACACACCGATCAGACTCGGTATCTCGGTACAACAAGATGATTCGACAGGTTAAAACAAGTCCAGCAACACCGCCCGAATGTGCCGACAAATCCCGATAGGAGCTGCACATATCTCTTTCTCAGGGCACATTCAGATGAGCAATCCGTACAACTAAAACCAAACCTTGAGTTTCCCCGAGGTGGCGCTGCACAGGGCTCTAGTTCGGACCAACACTCAGAGGAGCACTGGCCCGTGGGGGCTAAAATAAGATGACCCTCGGGCTCCGGAAACCCAAGGGAAAAGAGGCTAGGTGGCAAATGGTAAAACCAATGTTGGGCATTGCTGGAAAAGCTTTAATCAAGGCGAACTATCAAGGGGTTCCCATTATAGCCCAACCGCGTAAGGGACGCACAATCCGGGAACATAACACCGGTTTGACGGAAACTAGGGCGGCAAGAGTGGAACAAAACACTAGGCGAGAGGCCGAGCCTTCCACCCTTTACCAAGTATATAGATGCATTAAGATAATATAGCAATATAATGATATCCCAACAAGAATATAAATGTTCCAACAAGGAACAGCTCCAATCTTCACCTGCAACTAACAACGCTATAAGAAGGGCTGAGCAAAGCGGTAACATAGCCAATCAACGGTTTGCTAGGACAATGGTGGGTTAGAGGTTCAACATGGCAATTGGGAGGCTGACAAGCAAAAGGTAGGCATCGTAGCAGTGGCAAATCAAAAGAGCGAGCAAACTAGCATAGCAAAGATAGTAGTGATTTCGAGGGTATGATCATCTTGCCTGCACAGTTGTCAGAGTTGACTGGATCCTCACAAGCAAACTCAACGGGCTCCTCGGTAGCAAACTCGTCTCCCGGCTCTACCCAACAAGACAAACAAGCAACAAGGATACAATCAACCACGGGCAAGACCAAGCAATATGATGAAATGACGATATGCTATGCGGGATGCGATGCGGGATGCAAAATGCAAGATATGACAGGAAATGCATGAACCTGGCCTCAACTTGGAAAACCAAGTGTGCCACTGGATAGAGGGGATGAAATCGATTGAAAACGATATAAAGATCATTGGAATCGGAATTACGGTTTGGAAATGGCAAGCGTTTTAAGATATGACACCGGTCTGCGATTTACAGCAAGTAGGCATCTAAATGCAACGAAATGAGCATGCTACATCCACCAAACATGAAAAAAAAATACATGGCAGTGATTTACACAAGATGGTTTACAAAACACTAGCACTGAGCCATAGGCAAATTCATCCATTAAGAGGTTCAAACAAGCATGGCTAAAACGCAAATGCAAAACAGATTTCAGACTTAGTGAAATTAACACTAGTCTGAAATTTCAGATCACGATGCTCTCTTCGGAGCAGCAAAACAACATGACAGAAAACCTGAACATGACAAGTAGGAACATGGCATGGAGCTACTCATCAAGCTTAACAAAACACCCAAAGTGACCTGGGGCCAAAAGGGTTCACAAAATACTCTACCGAGCTCACGAACATCGCTCGGACACAATCAGTTTTCAGACTTAGTGAAAACTGAGACATGCTGAAATATAACTCACGAAGGCATGTAAACGAGCTCGATGCACTCACTACGGTGCAAGTCATGGCAAGGAAAGCATATAACCAGCAAGAAGGCACAAAGTGATAGCTACACATGGCAAGAACGAAGGCATAGCATGCATAGAACACTAACGGGAGCATCGGCTAAATCGCAAACGAGTTGACGATCTGCCCGGATTAACAACAAAGCAAAAGTTGAGCTCGATTGAGTCAACCTAGAGCACTCCACATATGCCAACAAAGACATGGATGGAAAGAGCATAACATACATATCAAAACTCCCTTACTGATCATCCTCAAAAGTGGCACGGATCACTAGGAAACAAGCTGGACATATAGCATCATGAACTAAAATATCCCAGACTTAGTGAAAATCACAGTCCCTGGAATCTGCAATCTCAGGTACCTCTCTT
Organism: Triticum aestivum; assembly: GCF_018294505.1. NCBI lineage: Eukaryota > Viridiplantae > Streptophyta > Magnoliopsida > Poales > Poaceae > Triticum > Triticum aestivum. Next base: position 425,371,955 of record NC_057809.1, read on the forward strand.
CGCAAGCTTGCACAAGACAACACACACATCCTAAAAATGCGTGGGTGACACCTCTGGAAAGAAGACAAAATGCTTAATAATTCATCCCAAAGGGGCACAGGCATATCATGCACGAATTAAATATAGCAAAAATGACAAAAGTGCATGATGAACTAACGGATCTGCAATCTAACTCACGAAGCCTCCGTCTAACAGCATTTTGGATATCAAGATGACCTCAAATGCAAATGATGCAATGGAATGAAATGATGTACATGTCGAGGCGAAGATTATGGTATATCATACGCCCAAAACGGAGCTACGGTTGCAAAGTTACGGGACCTCGAACAGAGCAACATGGATCAAAATTTTCAGGACTTAGCAAAAAAATCGGGGTTAGGGTTTACTGTTCACGCGACCGGATCTAGATCGGGATCGCGGCGCGGAAGCCGAGGCGGCGCCGGCGGCGGAGCTCGAGCTCGCCGGAGGAGCTCGTCGCCGGAGCCGGTGGAGGAGGGGAGACCGGCGAG
>NC_057809.1:425373450-425382989 GCF_018294505.1 Triticum aestivum
CGGAGGGCCCCGCGTGGGCCTGCGGGCCGGCGGCCGCGGCGATGTGGTCCTGCCATGTGGCGCGACCCGGCTGGCTGAGGCGGGCGGCGGCGGACGTTGTCCGGCCGGGGCGGACACGTCCGTCGGCGCGGATCTGACGGGGATGATTTTTTTAGGGTTTCGGGGAGAGGGAGAGATCCGAAAACGGAGGGGTGTATATATAGGCATAGATGGAGCTAGGAGAGTCCAAATGAGGTGCAGTTTTCGCCCACACGATTGTGATCGAACGACCGAGACGATGGAGCAGAGTTTGGTGGGTTTTGGGCCAAATTTGGGGGGTGTTGGGCTGCAACACACACGAGGCCTTTTCGGTCCCTCGGTTAACCGTTGGAGTATCAAACGAAGTCCAAACGACCCGAAACTTGACAGGCGGTCTACCGGTAGTAAACGAAGGCCGCTTGGCAAGTCTCGGTCCAATCCGGAAATGTTTAAACCCCACACACGAAAGAAAGCTAGAAATGACCACCGGAGGAGAACGAAGCGCCGGAATGCAAAACGGACAACGGGGAAAATGATCGAATGCATGAGATGAACATGTATGCAAATGCAATGCACGTGATGACATGGTATGAGGTGCATGAAAACGAAAACAACACACGGAGACAAGGACCCGAACCCGAGAAATAAATATAACTTGACGCCGGAAACGGCAAGAGTTGGAGTACAAATGGGGAAAGTTACATCTGGGGCGTTACAACACTCCACCACTACGAAAAGATCTCGTCCCGAGATCTAGGACTGAAAGAACTCCGGGTACTCAGAACGGAGGTGATCCTCGCGTTCCCAGGTAGCTTCACGGTCGGAATGGTGAGACCACTTGACTTTGAGAAATTTAATTGACTTGTTGCGAGTCTTGCGTTCAGTCTCTTCAAGAATAGCAACTGGGTGCTCGCGATAAGAGAGATCTTCTTGGAGCTCAATGTCCTCGAAGTTGACGGTGTGGTCAGGAGTCTTGAAGCACTTTCGAAGCTGAGAGACATGGAACACATCATGAACATTTGCAAAGTTTGAAGGAAGCTCGAGTTGATAGGCGAGGTCGCCTCTCTTGCTGACAATCTTGAAAGGTCCCACGTATCTAGGGGCAAGTTTCCCTTTGATACCGAAGCAACGAGTACCTTTCATGGGAGAGACGCGGAGGTAAACGTGATCTCCGATCTCGAAAACCAGATCACGATGCTTACTATCATAGTAGCACTTCTGGCGGGATTGAGCTGCTTTGAGGTTATCACGAATGACTTTGCACATTTCTTCTGCCTCTGTGATTAAGTCATTACCCAGCAGCTGACATTCACCGGTTTCAGACCAGTTGAGAGGGGTACGGCACTTCCTGCCATAAAGAATTTCAAAAGGGGCCTTGCCCGAACTTGCTTGAAAGCTGTTGTTGTATGAGAATTCAGCATAAGGAAGACAATCCTCCCACTTCATGCCGAAGGAGATCACACAAGCCCTGAGCATATCTTCAAGAATCTGATTGACACGCTCGACTTGACCGCTCGTTTGAGGATGGAAAGCTGTGCTGAAGCGGATGTTGGTGCCCATGGCCTTCTGAAAAGAATCCCAAAACTTGGAGGTAAAGATGCTGCCACGGTCTGAAGATATCACTTGAGGAATACCGTGCAGAGAGACAATGCGAGAGGTATAGAGTTCCGCCAATTGAGCTGCAGTGATCGACTCTTTGATAGGCAGAAAATGAGCCACTTTGGTGAGCTTGTCGATAACGACGAATATAGCATCATTGCCACGCTTGGACTTTGGAAACCCAGTCACGAAGCCCATTTCAATGTGGTCAAACTTCCATTCTGGAATGGCAAGAGGTTGGAGGAGACCAGCTGGCCTTTGGTGTTCTGCCTTCATTCTTCTGCAGACATCACATTCATTCACGAATTGAGCGATCTCGCGCTTCATTCGAGTCCACCAATAAGCTTGCTTGAGGTCCTGATACATCTTCGTACTACCAGGGTGGATGGAGAGGAGAGAGTTGTGAGCCTCGTTCATGATCACCTTACGAAGTTCACCTTTGGGCACAACAATTCGATCCTCGAAGAAGAGAGTGTCCTTGTCATCAAGTCGGTAGCACTTGTACTTGGACTGACTCTTTGCAATACCAATCTTCACCTTCTTCACCATAGCATCAAGAAGTTGGGCTTGGCGAATCTGGTCTTCTAAGGTAGGAGAGACTTGAAGGTTGGCGAGGAAACCTTGAGGAACAACTTGCAGATTAAGTTTGCGGAAAGCTTCACAAAGCTCGGGTTGATAAGGCTTGAGAATCAGACTGTTGCAATATGCTTTTCTGCTCAAAGCGTCAGCAATCACATTAGCCTTGCCTGGAGTATACTCGATACTCGGATTGTACTCTTGAATCATTTCGACCCATCGAGTCTGCCTGAGGTTGAGATTAGGCTGAGTGAAGATGTACTTGAGACTCTTGTGATCAGTGAAAATATCCACTTTCCTTCCCAATAGAAGATGTCTCCAAGTCAACAAAGCGTGCACAACTGCCGCCAACTCGAGATCATGAGTGGGGTAGTTCTTCTCATGAGGTTTCAACTGGCGAGAGGTATAAGCAACAACTTTCTTCTCTTGCATCAGCACAGCACCGAGACCTTGGAGAGAGGCATCACAAAAGACCTCGTACAGCTTGGTTTCATCAGGCGGAGTCAGAACTGGAGCAGTGACCAATTTCTCTTTCAAAGTGTTGAAAGCAATATCAAACTCCGGAGACCAAACGTACTTGACGTGCTTCTGAAGAAGATTTGAGAGAGGCTTGGCGATCTTAGAAAAGTTTTCAACGAATCTTCTGCAATAGCTTGCGAGACCGAGGAAACTGCGGAGTTGCTTCACGTTCTGAGGAGGTTCCCAATTCACAATTGCGGACACCTTCTCAGGATTCACGGAAATGCCCTTGGCAGAGATGATATGACCAAGATAAAGAACCTCATCGAGCCAAAATTCACACTTGGAGAACTTGGCGTAGAACTGATGTTCCCTGAGCTTGTCAAGAACCAAACGCAAGTGCTTGGCATGATCTTCCTTGTTCTTCGAGAAAAACCAGAATGTCATCGAGATAGACCAAAACGAATTCATTGGTGTAGGGGTTGAAGATGAAGTTCATCATACGAGAGAACGTCGGAGGAGCGTTGGCGAGGCCAAAAGACATGACGGTGTATTCATATGAACCAAAACTTGTTCTGAACGCCGTCTTGGGAATATCTTGCTCACGAATACGAATCTGATGATAACCCATACGGAGATCAAGCTTGGAGAATACTTGAGCACCCTTGAGTTGTTCGAATAGCTCATTGATGTTGGGAAGTGGGTATTTGTTCTTGATGGTCTTCTTGTTCACTGGACGGTAATCAACACAAAGTCGACTCGATCCATCCTTCTTCTTCACAAAAAGAACACCACAATCCCACGGAGAAGTACTAGGCCGGATGAGACCCAATCTTTCTTGCTCATCGAGTTGTTTCTTCAACTCCTTCAACTCTTCGGGGCCGAGCTTGTAGGGACGTTTGCACACAGGTTCCGTACCGGGCTCAAGTTCAATAACAAATTCAACCGGCCGGTTTGGAGGTATCCCTGGAAGTTCTTCTGGAAAGACGTCTTGATATTCGCAAACGACAGGAATCTGCGAAATAGCATCCAATTCACCCTTCTCATTGAGAGAAAACAACCGGATGGTATTATCCCGAGCAGCAAAGACAATTACATCCTCAGATGAATGAGTCAATTGAATCTGCCTGGCTGCACAATCAAGCCGAGCTTTATGCTTAGAGAGCCAGTCCATCCCGAGAATAAGATCGATATCGGAGTTGCCAAGAACCACCGGAGAAGAGATGCAGTCGCCCAAAGTGATTGTAACATCCGGAACACACACTCGAGATGTCAAGAGGCTGGCCGGAGAGTCAATAGACAACGGTCTCGGCAACATTTGAGTAACAAAATCATGCTTGGAAGCAAAAGGTCTCGAGATGAAACAATGCGATGCACCAGTGTTTAAAAGAACTTTTGCAGGAATATCATTAACAGGAAGGTTACCCATGATCACATCTGAAGAATCCTCTGCCTGAGCTGCATTCACCATATTGACCTTGGCGTGCTTGGGATTGTGCTTGCCCACAGCTGTACTTGCCGATCTGACAGGAGGAGGAGGAGGAAGACGCCTCTGGTTGGTACACTTGTTGGCATAGTGACCCTTCTGTTGGCACTTGTTGCACGTGACCTCTGAAAGCGGACGGTGATACGGAGCACTCGATCTTGGAGCTTGAGATGAAGACTTGTTCTGAAAGCCTGGGTTGGGTGGGTGGGAGAAACCACTGCCACCTTTGCTCTTCTGCTGATACGGCTGACGGAATGGAGGAGGAGGAAGCCAATACTTCTGCTGCTTGACCACTTGAGTAGAGGAAGAAGGAGTAACATCTCTGGCACGCTTCCTGGAAGCATCACACCTCATCTGAGCAGCCTCTTGCTTCAGTGCCATGTTGTAGAACTCATCGTATCTCAACGGCTCAAAGAGGACAAGAGCGAGCTGAATTTCCTCACGAAGACCACCCCTGAACTGATAGATCATGCTCTTCTCGTCAGGAACATCCTGCTTGGCAAAACGGGCGAGCTTCTGGAACAATTTGTTGTAGTCATAGACAGACAAAGAGCCTTGCTTCAGATTGCGGAATTCCTGACGCTTACTCTCAACCACACTTTGAGGGATGTGATGAGCGCGGAAATCTTGACGGAAATCGTCCCAAGTGATAACACGTCCACCTCTGGAATCCTTGTACTGCTAGAACCACTCTGCAGCCTGATCTTTGAGCTGGAAAGAAGCGAACTTGACGAAATCTTCAGGTCTGACGTTGCTGCATTCAAAATGCTTGCCCAGATCCACTAGCCAATCATCAGCATCGGTAGCCTCAACACAACTATTGAACGTCTTTGGGCCATTAGCAAGGAACTGGTTCAGAGTAGCAAAGTGGTGCTGATTATGGCCTTGATTCCCTTGACTGCCTTGATTGCGCTCTTGGAGAATTTGCATGATCAACTGTGTATTTGCATTGGTAGCGGCCATCACAGCCTGCCATGCTTCCGGAGGAGGCGGAGGTGGAGGCGGATCAGGATTCGGAGTCGTGCGTGTTGGAGGAGCCATCCTGAAGAGGTTGGCCACCATTAGCACATAGGTAGATAACAATATAGAAGCTGAATCCAACTGAATGAAAATTGCAACATATAGTCTTCACATCCGAACAAAATGAACGAATGCATTCCTCTTCAAATGGTCACATATCCATAAATTGAGAAGCCACGAAGAATTAAGGAAGAGAAATAATTCAACAAGGTACGGATCAAGAACGAATAATCGGTAAGAAATCCCAATCTCAAACCAATATCCGTGGAAGAAGAACTAGAGCTACTAGAATTCCCACCTATGAAACTCCCGAACCTTTCCGGTTATGCAATCAGGTGTTGGGGATACAGGGGAAGCACAATATCTCACCCAAACTAACAAATCCTACATCCAGCTGTATCCATCCTTCAACACATAACCAGGAAAACTTCGGAAACCATCTACCTCAACCTTCGAAAAGCATCCGTTATACAAGTTATGGCGATACTCCCGAACTCCCGCCCCAGTACTGGGTGGCGTCGAGGTTATCTCACCAACGAACTACATAAAAGAGATTTTCGATGTTGGCGAACATATCTCAAGTATACCAGAATTGCAACGATAAAATTGTGACGACAACACCTCGGAGCTCAACTCCCCGTGACACTGCCACAACCCCTAAAGACAGGAGGCACCAAGAACAATGTTCTCGTCACAAAACCATCGGAACAAAACCAAGATACTCGCATGATCCTAAAAAAATTTAGTGAAATTTGAGAAGAGAAGAGTCAAAACTCTACGTCAGGATGCCTTACCAGAGCGATGAGGAGACTGAGAAGTAAAAGAATTCCTAAGCTCTCCGATATATAATTCCTAAGGACTCAAAACATTTTTTCTAGACACAACTCGGCTGCTAAAAACGATCAAGCAATGGGGCTCCTATGGTCGGGGATGGCTCTGAATACCAACTTGTAACGCCCTCGATGCGGCTATAGCTCCCACGTGTCGAGGCACGACTTAGAGGCATAACCGCATTGAAAGCAATGTCGCAAGTCAGGCAATCATTACAACATCCCATGTAATATATAATAAAAGGGGAAGATAACATAGTTGGCTTACACTCGCCACGTCACATCAGAGTACATAAATAACATCCATCAAACAAATCACTCATGGCCCGACTACGGTGCCAAAATAGAAAAGACCCCCAACATGCGACAAGGTCCTGAATCGATAACCCCAACTAGGCACCACTACTGATCATCTGGAAAGGACACGTAGTATCGCTGAGAGTCCTCGTTGAACTCCCACCTGAGCTCGTAATCGCCAACTGGAGCAGAATCACCTGGACCTGCATCTGGAGTTGTAGTATCTGTGAGCCACAGGGACTCAGCAATCTCACACCCACGCGATCAAGACTATTTAAGCTCATAGGAATGGATAAGGCAAATATATGTGGAGCTGCAGCAAGCGACTAGCATATGTGGTGGCTAACTTATACGCAAAAGAGAGCGAGAAGAGAAGGCGAAGCACGAGCGAGAAGCTAAAGGAACATCCTGCGCAAGCATAACTCCAACACCGTGTCCACTTCCCGGACTCCGCCGAGAAGGGGCCATCACGGTAACACACACGGTTGATTCATTTTAATTAAGTTTAGTTCAAGTGATCTACAACCGGACGTTAACAAACTCCCATATGCCCATAACCGCGGGCACGGCTTTCGAAAGATCAATCCCTGCAGGGGGGTCCCAACTTAGCCCATAACAAGCTCTCACGGTCAACGAAGGAATAGACCTCCACCCAAGACACACCGATCAGACTCGGTATCTCGGTACAACAAGATGATTCGACAGGTTAAAACAAGTCCAGCAACACCGCCCGAATGTGCCGACAAATCCCGATAGGAGCTGCACATATCTCTTTCTCAGGGCACACTCAGATGAGCAATCCGTACAACTAAAACCAAACCTTGAGTTTCCCCGAGGTGGCGCTGCACAGGGCTCTAGTTCGGACCAACACTCAGAGGAGCACTGGCCCGTGGGGGCTAAAATAAGATGACCCTCGGGCTCCGGAAACCCAAGGGAAAAGAGGCTAGGTGGCAAATGGTAAAACCAATGTTGGGCATTGCTGGAAAAGCTTTAATCAAGGCGAACTATCAAGGGGTTCCCATTATAGCCCAACCGCGTAAGGGACGCACAATCCGGGAACATAACACCGGTTTGACGGAAACTAGGGCGGCAAGAGTGGAACAAAACACTAGGCGAGAGGCCGAGCCTTCCACCCTTTACCAAGTATATAGATGCATTAAGATAACATAGCAATATAATGATATCCCAACAAGAATATAAATGTTCCAACAAGGAACAGCTCCAATCTTCACCTGCAACTAACAACGCTATAAGAAGGGCTGAGCAAAGCGGTAACATAGCCAATCAACGGTTTGCTAGGACAATGGTGGGTTAGAGGTTCAACATGGCAATTGGGAGGCTGACAAGCAAAAGGTAGGCATCATAGCAGTGGCAAAGCAAAAGAGCGAGCAAACTAGCATAGCAAAGATAGTAGTGATTTCGAGGGTATGATCATCTTGCCTGCACAGTTGTCAGAGTTGACTGGATCCTCACAAGCAAACTCAACGGGCTCCTCGGTAGCGAACTCGTCTCCCGGCTCTACCCAACAAGACAAACAAGCAACAAGGATACAATCAACCACGGGCAAGACCAAGCAATATGATGAAATGACGATATGCTATGCGGGATGCGATGCGGGATGCAAAATGCAAGATATGACAGGAAATGCATGAACCTGGCCTCAACTTGGAAAACCAAGTGTGCCACTGGATAGAGGGGATGAAATTGATTGAAAACGATATAAAGATCATTGGAATCGGAGTTACGGTTTGGAAATGGCAAGCGTTTTAAGATATGACACCGGTCTGCGATTTACAGCAAGTAGGAATCTAAATGCAATGAAATGAGCATGCTACATCCACCAAACATGAAAACAAAATACATGGCAGTGATGTACACAAGATGGTTGACAAAACACTAGCTTTGAGCCATAGGCAAATTCATCCATTAAGAGGTTCAAACAAGCATGGCTAAAACGCAAATGCAAAACAGATTTCAGACTTAGTGAAATTAACACTAGTCTGAAATTTCAGATCACGATGCTCTCTTCGGAGCAGCAAAACAACATGACAGAAAACCTGAACATGACAAGTAAGAACATGGCATGGAGCTACTCATCAAGCTTAACAAAACACCCAAAGTGACCTGGGGCCAAAAGGGTTCACAAAATACTCTACCGAGCTCACGAACATCGCTCGGACACAATCAGTTTTCAGACTTGGTGAAAACTGAGACATGCTGAAATATAACTCACGAAGGCATGTAAACGAGCTCGATGCACTCACTACGGTGCAAGTCATGGCAAGGAAAGCATATAACCAGCAAGAAGGCACAAAGTGCTAGCTACACATGGCAAGAACGAAGGCATAGCATGCATGGAACACTAACGGGAGCATCGGCTAAATCGCAAACGAGTTGACGATCTGCCCAGATTAACAACGAAGCAAAAGTTGAGCTCGATTGAGTCAACCTAGAGCACTCCACATATGCCAACAAAGACATGGATGGAAAGAGCATAACATAAATATCAAAACTCCCTTACTGGTCATCCTCAAAAGAGGCACGGATCACTAGGAAACAAGCTGGACATATAGCATCATGAACTAAAATATCCCAGACTTAGTGAAAATCACTAAGTCCCTGGAATCTGCAATCTCAGGTACCTCTCTTCGCAAGCTTGCACAAGACAACACACACATCCTAAAAATGCATGGGTGACACCTCTGGAAGAGGACAAAATGCTTAACAATTCATCCCAAAGGGGCACAGGCATATCATGCACGAATTAAATATAGCAAAAATGACAAAAGTGCATGATGAACTAACGGATCTGCAATCTAACTCACGAAGCCTCCGTCTAACAGCATTTTGGATATCAAGATGACCTCAAATGCAAATGACGCAATGGAATGAAATGATGTACATGTCGAGGCGAAGATTATTATATATCATACGCCCAAAACGGAGCTACGGTTGCAAAGTTACGGGACCTCGAACAGAGCAACATGGATCAAAATTTTCAGGACTTAGCAAAAAAATCGGGGTTAGGGTTTACTGTTCACGCGACCGGATCCAGATCGGGATCGCGGCGCGGAAGCCGAGGCGGCGCCGGCGGCGGAGCTCGAGCTCGCCGGAGGAGCTCGTCGCCGGAGCCGGTGGAGGAGGGGAGACCGGCGAGGCGGCGGGGAGAGGCCGGGGCGACGCCGGGGGAGGCCGGTGGCGGCGCCCGGCGGCGGTGGACGCGGCCCGCGCCCGGCGAGGGCGGCGGCGGCCGG
>NC_057809.1:425383992-425384967 GCF_018294505.1 Triticum aestivum
CCGCGTGGGCCTGCGGGCCGGCGGCCGCGGCGATGTGGTCCTGCCACGTGGCGCGACCCGGCTGGCTGAGGCAGGCGGCGGCGGACGTTGTCCGGCCGGGGCGGACACGTCCGTCGGCGCGGATCTGGCGGGGATGATTTTTTTTTAGGGTTTCGGGGAGAGGGAGAGATCCGAAAACGGAGGGGTGTATATATAGGCATAGAGGGAGCTAGGAGAGTCCAAATGAGGTGCGGTTTTCGCCCACACGATCGTGATCGAACGACCGAGACGATGGAGCAGAGTTTAGTGGGTTTTGGGCCAAATTTGGGGGGTGTTGGGCTGCAACACACACGAGGCCTTTTCGGTCCCTCGGTTAACCGTAGTCCAAACGACCCGAAACTTGACAGGCGGTCTACCGGTAGTAAACCAAGGCCGCTTGGCAAGTCTCGGTCCAATCCGGAAATGTTTAAACCCCACACACGAAAGAAAGCTAGAAATGACCACCGGAGGAGAACGAAGCGCCGGAATGCAAAACGGACAACGGGAAAAATGATCGAATGCATGAGATGAACATGTATGCAAATGCAATGCACGTGATGACATGGTATGAGGTGCATGAAAACGAAAACAACACACGGAGACAAGGACCCGAACCCGAGAAATAAATATAACTTGACGCCGGAAACGGCAAGAGTTGGAGTACAAATGGGGAAAGTTACATCTGGGGCGTTACACGCCTCTACTTCACCAGGACGCCCCGCGCATCGTCACTCCAGGCCACGCGTCTACATCATCCAGACGCTCCGCGCGTCGCCACTCTGCGGGACGCGTCTACGTCACTCGGATGCCTCGCTCGTCGCCACTGCACGGCACGCGCCTCTACTTCACCAGGACGCCCCGCGCATCGTCACTCCGGGCCACGCGTCTACATCATCCGGACGCTCCGCGCGTCGCCACTCTGCGGGACGCGTCTGCGTCACTCGGATGCCTCGCTCG
>NC_057809.1:425387307-425388059 GCF_018294505.1 Triticum aestivum
CTTCACCAGGACGCCCCGCGCATCGTCACTTCGGGCCACGCGTCTACATCATCCGGACGCTCCGCGCGTCGCCACTCTGCGGGACGCGTCTATGTCACTCGGACGCCTCGCTCGTCGCCACTGCAGCACGCGCCTCTACTTCACTAGGATGCCCCGCGCATCGTCACTCCGCGGCACACGTCTACATCATCCGGACGCTCCGCGCGTCGCCACTCTGCGGGACGCGTCTACGTCACTCGGACGCCTCGCATCGGTTGGTCACCTCATCACCACTCGACCGCTCCGGGCCTCGTCAATCGGTTGGTCACCTCATCACCACTCGACCGCTCCGGGCCTCGTCAATCGGTTGGTCACCTCATCACCACTCGACCGCTCCGGGCCTCGTCAATCGGTTTGTCACCTCATCACCACTCGGTAACCCCGCGACACAGTTTTTACAATCTCATAAATGATTGTTATTCTTTTTATATGCTCTCAATCCCCCAGTAGGTGACTTAGTTGCGAATCCGTCTCGCCTAAGTTTAAAAAAAATCCTACCGAGTGGAGAGCAACCCTCCCACTCGGGGGCTTAGCTGCAGTCCAGTACTCGCCTAAGTTTCAAAAAATCCTACCGAGTGGAGAGCAACCCTCCCACTCGAGGGGCTTAGCTGCAGTCCAGTACTCGCCTAAGTTCCAAAAAAAAATCCTACCGAGTGGAGAGCAAACCTCCCACTCGGGGGCTTAGCTGCAGTCCAGTACTCGCCTAAGTTTCA
>NC_057809.1:425388072-425401173 GCF_018294505.1 Triticum aestivum
GATGCCTGAGTAGTTTATCACAGACCTACGGGTCCATAACTAGTAGCTAGATGACTTTTTTTCTCTCTCTTTGATCTTCAATACAATGTTCTCCTCGATCTTCTTGGAGTTCTATCCGATGTAATCTTATTTTGCGATGTGTTTGTTGGGATCCGATGAATCGTGGTTTATGATCAGATTATTCACTGAAAGTAATTAAATCTTTTCCGAACTTTATTAAGCATGATTGTTATAGCTATGTATTTCTCTTCGATCTATCTGTTTGGTTTGACCAACTAGATTGATTATCTTTAGTGGAGAGGTGCTTTGTAATGGGTTCAATCTTGCGGTGTCCTCACACATTGTATTGCTGCTATTAAGAGTAAAACGACGGGGTTTAATCATTTTGCTTGAGTTTACTTTGCCTACATCATGTCATCTTGCTTAAGGCATTACTCTGTTTGTCATGAACTTAATACCACATGTGCATGTTGGATAGCGGTCGATTGGTGGAGTAATAGTAGTAGATGCAGGGAGGAGTCGGTCTACTTGTCACGAACATGATGCCCCTATATACATGATCATTGTCATGAATACGTCATAACTATGCACTTTTTCTATCAATTGCTCAACAGTAATTTGTTTACCCATCGTATGCTATTGTTTCGAGAGAGAAACCTCTAGTGAAAACTATGTCCCACGGGTCTACTTTAGTCATATTATAAAAACCAAAAATACTGCTACTTCTGGAGCCTGCGTTGGTTTTCCCCTTGAAGAGGAAAGGGTAATACAGTAAAGTAGAGATAAGTATTTCCCTCAGTTTGAGAACCAAGGTATCAATCCAGTACGAGGTACACACAAGTCTCCAATCTATGCACCTGCACAAACAATCTAACACTCGCACCCAACGTGATAAAGGGGTTGTCAATCCCTTCACAATTACTTGCAAGGATGAGATCTGATAGAGATAGATATAAAAGATTACTAAAACGTAAAACAAATAAATTGTAGCAAGGTATTTTTAGGTTATTTGGTTTATAGATCTGAAAATATATGATGTAAAATAGACCTGGGGGCCATAGGTTTCACTAGAGGCTTCTCTCTTGAAAGAAAACATACGGTGGATGAAAAAATTATCGTCAAGCAATTGATAGAAAAGCGCAAAGTTATGACGATATCCAAGGCAATGTTTATGAATATAGGCATCACGTCCGTGTCAAGTAGACCGACTCCTGCCTGCATCTACTACTATTACTCCACACATCGATCGCTATCCAACATTCATATAGAGTATTAAGTTCAAAAGAACAGAGTAACGTCTTAAGTAAGATGACATGGTGTGGAGGGATAAACTCAAGCAATATGATGAAAACCCCATCTTTTTACCCTTGATGACAACAATACAATACGTGCCTCGCTACCCCTACTTTGTCACTAGGTGAGGACACCGCAAGATTGAACCCAAAACTAAGCACCTCTCCCATTGCAAGAAGAACCAATCTAGTTGGCCAAACCAAACAGATAATTAGAAGAGAAATACAAAGATATCAAATCATGCATATAAGAATTCAAAGAAGACTCAAACGATATTCATAGATAATCTGATCATAAATCCAAAATTCATCGGATCTCGACAAACACACCGCAAAGATCTCCAAGAACATCGAGGAGAAAATTGTATTGAAGATCAAAGAGAGAGAAGAAGCCATCTAGCTACTACCTATGGACCCGTAGGTTTGTGATAAACTACTCACGCTTAATCAGAAGGGCAATAGAGTTGATGTAGAAGCCCTTCGTGATCGAATCCCCCTCCGGAAGGGTGCCGAAAAAGGTCCCAACATGGGATCTCACGGGTACAGAAGGTTGGGGTGGCGGAAAAGTGTTTTGGTGGACGCTTTTGGTCGTTTGGGAATATTTGGGAATTTATAGGCCAAAGATTAGGGTTGGAGGAGCTCCGAGGGGCCCACAAGCGCTCAGGATGCGCCCTTGAGGCTTGTGGTCGCCTCGGGACTCCTATAACTACATCTCTAAGTACTACGGGTGTCTACTGGTCCAAGAAAAATCATCGCGAAAGTTTTATTTCGTCTGGACTCCTCTTGATATTCCTTTTCTGTAAAACTCAAAAATAATAAGAAAAAACAGAAAATGGCACTAGGCTCTAGGTTCATAAGTTAGTCCCAAAAATAATATAAAATAACATATTAATGCATATAAAACATCCAAGATAGATAATATAATAGCATGGAACATTAAAAAAAATTATAGATACGTTGAAGATGTATCAAGCATCCCCAAGCTTAATTCCTGCTCGTCCTCGAGTAAGTAAATGATAAAAATAGAATTTTTGATATGGAATGCTACCTAACATATTTATCCACGTAATTTTCTTTATTGTGGCATGAATATTCAGATCTATAAGATTCAAAACAAAAGTTTAATATTGACATAAAAACAATAATACTTCAAGCATACTAATAAAGCAATTGTGTCTTCTCAAAATAACATGGCCATAGAAAGTTATCCCTACAAAATCATATAGTCTGGCTATGCTCCATCTTCATCACACAAAGTATTAAATCATGCACAACCCCGATGACAAGCCTGCCCGTGGAGACAAACACGGAGGAGCTCGCCAAATGGAAATCACTCCCGGTTTACGCCGGGAGGCAGCTCCTCAGAGGCGGTAGGGTCCAGGGGTTTATGTATTGCAGTATTGCAGATCTGATGTTTACTGCACCACCACCCCACCGTGCTCGATGAGCCACATGACTAATAGAAAAATGACAGCACAGTGCAGGCAGGCAAAACATCATGTGATAAATTTTTGGAATGAAACGAATATCTCATCGGAGCAGATTCACATGAACGAATGGCTCAGATTTGTTTGGCACGCCTGTATTATTTTTGCACTCGCGACCTCAACCACCAAATCTAACAATTTGACCAAGTTGGGAAGGAAAATCTCTATCTTGTACTGTATGATAATAAGTTGGGAAAATGCCTCGTCCTGTAGTATAGTGACACCAAGCTGGAGAGGAACAATGGTGATTAAGTTGTGCCGTGGCCTGGTCCTGCGAGGGATCACAACAAAGTGAGCCCTTTGTTTTATCGATGGGATCAAGTGGGTGAAAGGGCTGTGCCATGAATCAACAAACTGGGGAGTGGGATGGGGTGTGATGTACCTTTTAGAAGTGTGTTTGGCTGCTTCAAGGGTTCTCTGGCTCACGCGTGGCGCTAATCATCCAATGAGAATCCCTGCAGGACAGCCACATAGATCAGCTTGAAACACAAGGACGATAAGGTTGGATCAAATCAGCAGAGAGCAGAGCAACGCGTGTGTAATGGTTTGTAGAATAAACTGAAGGGCGGCCCACACTTTGGTAAGCTGTGAACGAGATGCTGACACTGACCTCGGCAGGATCAAACTTTGCACCCAGGCTGCTCAGTTTAGCATGAGCCTCCGCATAGTCTTTAAAGAATGCTTCTTCGTCTGCTGCATATTTCTCTGCATAGACCTGAAAGCGTTGTGGATTCTCATGCAGTCAGTTCAGGAATTACTTCGCTCTCATAGGATGCCGAGAACATACAGTTTGAGCATCAGACTCACCTTGAATGTTGGGTCCTCAAATAATGCAGCATCTGTAGGCAGCACAAGAAGATCCTGATCTCCTTTCTCTTTTATCTCCTAAAGTATCGCTACCAGCTCAGATCTAACAAAATCGGATGAATTGTCCAGGCATGTAAAGTATTGAACGGGGCACTTACCTTGAAGTAACTGTTATCAAACTTCAGCCACTCAGCTGTCCATGATTGTCCACCAGGTGCACCAGGACCATTTTTCTGTCGAAGCAAATAATGGAAGAACATTACTCACACAGGCAATTCACTTGTACATCTACATGGAGCAAGTGCACACAACATTAATGTTTTGAAGCGGGTACTATAAGGACTGTGTGCACAATTTTTTTGCATATCTCAACTGACACTATCAGATGTAAACAAAGGCTAAGGAACATTATGTAAAGTGTACAAATCTTGAAAATAAGCACTGCTAGTTCCCAGAGAGATTTTAAGTGCAATTTTAAGTATGCAAATTTCCAGCGGTGGTCAAAATGATACTGCAACATGCTATGCAATCGTTAACCTGGGAATTACAACATCCAAGGTAGCATATACATACACAGAAAAGTTAAGAACAGCATACAGTATATTTTGTTTCAGGTTTCCCCCAGCCACTCCGTTCAGGCCTAGACCTTCCAAGTGTATGTGCCCCAGACAAAGCAACGATTTCCTGCAGATACAGGGTACACACAGCTCAACAACGCCAGCCGAAACAGCAAGGGCAAACAGGTAACACAGATCATTATTTACATACCTTGTCATCAAGGCCCATTCTGTAGAATACCAGCCTCAAGTGGTCAGCAGGAGCACTCGGGCCAGCATCTGAAAAAACATAAATAACACATAATTGAGGAATTAGCAATCATCATATTAAATGCATTTATCAATACACAGGTGCCTTTTTTTATCTCCAAATTATTAATAACAACTCCGTGCTTTTGATATAGCGATGGAATTATCAGTAAGATTATGGAGATAACGAATACACTTGGTTTATATGCAAAGTGTTAGACTAATATGTCACATATCGCCGCCACCACCACCCCTCCCCCTCGCCCCTTCCCGTCTCGCCGCCGCCAGAGGCTTCCGCCCGCAAAGCTCGCGCTGGACCCAGCGACGGCGGCGGCGGGGCGTCTCTCTCAATCTAGGTAACAGGGCTCGGCGACGCGAGGCCCTCTGCCGGCGGCGCATCTGGCCGCGGGCGGCGGCGGTCTCATCCAGCGCGGGCTGCCTCAAGGTGGTGGATGCGAGGCGGTGGCGGGCGGCTGTGCAGCGGCGGCGTGGCGGCCGGTGGACCTGGTGACCTGGATCTGGATCCAGCGAGCCGGTCAGGCGCGGCGCCGGCCTGCAGGTGGCGAAGGGCAGAGGTGTTGGGCGGCGTGGTGTGCGCGCACGGGCTGCGTGGTCGTGCGGGGTTGCAGTCTAGCCGGTCTGGAATGCTCCTTGGCGCCAAGATCTGCTTATTCTGAACTCACCCGGCCAACCGGCGTTCATGGCCATGACCAGGGGGTCGGCGGTGGATGCCGTCGACAGAGTTTGACTACGATGGTGGTGGGGTGTGGTTGGTGGCAAGGGCTTGATTGCAGGTGGCAGCCGACAACGACCTGACTCCGGTTGTGCAGGTGCTCGAGGTGAGCTTCTGTGTCAACGGAGCCTCATGCTAGTCCTAGTGGGGACGCTCACCGTGGACTGGTAGGAGGGCGGGGAGGTCTCGGGCTGCTGGGCACATTGGCCAGCTTCATCGGAGATGACGGGGACGGGATGCTTCAAGCGAAAGCCTTGTGTCGATTTGCCGGCAATGATGATGGCGACGCCTTTGGACGCCGTTTCCCTTCTTGAAGGCGTCATCGGGAAGCTACTGTTACCCTCTTAATCGTGTGCCCCAGGCGAAAGCCTCAGATCCATCTCTGGATTGGACGACGACGGTGTCTCGATGTCGTTTCTCCCTGTTGGGGGCGTTGTTTTTGGGGGCCACGGATCCGTGGTTGGCAGCTTGATGTCTGGATTGGAGTGTTTGTTGGGTTGTTGGTGTGCTGGGTGGTGGCGGTGGAAGTGATCTGTGGCGGCGACTAATCCCTTGGTCACCTCGGTGTTGATGGTTGACCTATCTCTTGGGGGCTCGTGGCGACGATGAGGTCTTGGTGTTCGGTGCCCTTCGACAGCGTCTGAGGCTTTGTTAATAAATCCAAGACGTTTCGTCGAGATCTACCGAGGACCAAGCAATCACACAAGCACGACACCGAGATTTGTTAACGAGGTTCACCGATATGGCCACGTCCCCGAGGCATGACTACGGGCGCTCCTCCCCATGACACCATCACAATACCGCACTCTGGCCGCCCGGGCACTGGCACACGCCGTCAGCACCCCCGCGTGCCTGTGCTATTATGTTGGCATAGATTATATCGCGTGTCTACCCCCGATATATATGAGAGGGCTAGGATACAAGTGTCCTATTAGGACACAACTCCTACCATGTCTACACACAGTCCGAAACCAAGTCCAACTGTAACCTACCTTGTACAATAATATTCGACACAACTCTAACAAACTCCACCTTGGCGAATATTCTTCACCACCTTGAATTCATCCATGTGTCGAACCTCCATGTACATTAGACTTGAGATACGCCATGAGCACCACCGCTACTCCCAGACTCCACATGACTCTGCCTGCAACTGTATTTCCTTCTCGTCTTCTTCACAGTCAACACTCGAGCTAAATTAAGTTCCTCATTACTCTACTTTGTGCTCCCAACTTTCGGAAGATCCGCTCAACACCATCACACACCGATCACTGTCTGCGTGAAAACGAACAACTCACATATTGGACGCCACATATAAGAGTTACCTGAACTCAACATCACCGCTCTTTCTTGACCATCTGTCTGAAACTTGAAGGAATTTCACCGTCGCCCTGTGTCACCCTGAGTCAAATTCGCAGTTGTCTCACCGTTCTTCCGGATAGTCTCTGGCATGTCCCACAGCTATAGCACTCCGCCTCCTTCTGTCTTGTCATCCGCACTTTGCCATGTGCACCGAGCACAACAGAATATACGGCCATGTACTCTCTCAGCTTTTGACAATTAAGACTTTCCGCCACTTTCTCAGATTCTTCATGGTCAACTCTTTCCATCAACCGGCACCGATAGACCCAGTCACCAACTTGAATCTGGTACTCGTCAACACTGCTTCAGCACCCTTGCACACTTTGTCTGACCACATGTCTGACCACCAGTGCCCTGGCCTGTCGCTGTGTCCCGTGCTTACCGCACGCCTCGCCGCTATCACCGCGTCTCTGCTATCCTGGTCGAGTCTCCCAAGGTCGCGAACCCACACCACTCAAACCCCTACTGCAGAGAACCACCGATCATCACCGACCGATGCCGAGTATCACGTCTCCTTCAAACCACTGGTACCCAGTCTGAAACCACGTGTCTCTCGCTATCCCGCTGAAATAGGCTTCGACTCTCCGTTAACTTATGCCGTAGCCCCTCCATCAGCTCAGAGTGAAGTCTTCTGCTAGACTCCAGCTCCACCTTCAACATGACTCCATGTAGCTGGCCGTGCTACCCCGCGCCCTGTCGACTTCAAACTCTCATGTGTACACTGCCTTGAATCAACCCCGCGCCATAGTCTTGTTAAAGCTGCAAAAGCCCTCAGGCCTGCACCACGTGTTTCCACGCCACAGAAGCTGGTCACTATCAGCATCACGCACCTATGTCGTCGTCGTTGATTCCAATGCCGTCTTCTTTTTTTAACCGACGTCCCCGTCGATCCGTCAGACAGTCCAGTCCGACCCAGCTGAAATTACTCGACTGCAACCATGCTCCACCCCGCGTCGTGTCCGCCCGCACATCTATGTATTGCCTTGACGCCCTGTGTATGCATGATGCTGCCACAACGCACTCCAGACTCCTCCAAGCCTTATACGCACGTCGCCTTCTCTGACCGCATGCACTTCATCTTGATCAACTTAGCTTCCTGCTACCCCATCAAGTATACCTAGTTCTCCAACATATATATTATTCCTGTATATCTCTGGTGCAATAGTTGAATATATAGCATAACCTGCCAACTCCATCGATCACTTGTGAATTTGTGGCTCCACGTCATAATCCTGCTGCCATCACGTACACAATCCATGCCCAAAACAAAGAGCCAAAAGATAGAGCCTTATAGATATCCAACATGCGTACACTTACCAAAGAGACATGTACCAACTCCATCATCACATGACGCCTGGGTCTATACTCCCGTCCTTTTTTCTTTGTTTTCTCCGACACATCCAATTGATACGATGGCCTGCATTATCTGACGTTTTTTTCCAACAAAAACTCGTGTCAATCTGCTGCACACAACTCCACCATGCACACGCGAGCCAGCCGAACTAGGACCTCGCCGCGTATTGCGCCCGAGCTGGCTCCTGGGACTTGCGACCCTGGTCCGCCGTCACTCCCTCATGGGTCGAGCCCGCCTGGGCCAAGAATCATGTTGCGCTGCTACATGGCCTTGCCTGCACCGACTGGTAACTGCATCGCTCGCCTTGGTCTCCACGTCACGCATGCCGCTCCTGTTTTCGATCGGAACCAATCCGATCAGACCTGCCGCTTGCGCTATCCGCCGCGGCGCCGCCGAGAACTCCTGGTGCAAATTGATTTGCCTTCTGCTTCTGACTTGCCGAGGATGGACAGCATGCGCATCCATGAGTCCAGACGCTTTCCCTTTTTTTACAAGGGCGTCAGATTGTTGGGTTTAGTCCCACATCGGTTGTGGGGAGAGACATAACACGACTTATAAGGCCGGGGGTGTCCCCTCCTAACAGGCTAGTCTTGGGGGGGGGGGGGAGGGCCCAAGGCCTTTCATAAGTCGGTGTTGCTCTTCGGTTGGGCCTGGTTGACGCATGTGGGTCGGAAACAATGGTGATAGTGGACCCGGGATTGCGTAACAATTGGTATCAAAGCCCAGGTACCCGGAATAAATCTCGGTGAACTCACGGGTGGTCGGTCATGGTTGGTGGGCTGGAAACGCTGGTGTTAGCGGGCCCATGGGTGACCGATGTGTGAGGGGGAGATTGTTGGGTTTAGTCCCACATTGGTTGTGGGCTATTCGAGTAGTCGGACCTTGATTGTATTCTGGATGATGTATGTTTAACTAGTATTTGTGTGAAGTGGCGATTGTAAGCCAACTCTTTATCCCTTTCTTATTCAGTACATGGGATGTGTAAAGATTACCCCTCTTGCGACATGCCTACCATGCGGCTATGCCTCTAAGTCGTGCCCCGACACGTGGGAGATATATCCTTTGTTATGTTTTGAGTTGTGGTATTCGAGTTGCTTCAATGTCAAGTGTTGATTCCATACCTTTCCTAAGCGGTGTTCTCATATTTCTATATGGATGCTAATCCTTCGTGATCATCGAGATTGTCATGTCAATTCTTTCCAATCGGTGTGATTCTCTTCAAGATGATCCTATCATTTTCCCATTCGCTAGATCACCTCTCAGTTTTCCCAACATTGTTCGTTTCACCTATCCCCAAGTTGCCTTTGTTTTCCCGCCCTCCCACCCTTTTTCTTCAAGGACTCAGATTTCTTAATCAAGTATCTCTTTTATGGATGTGAAGTCTCTTCATTCCTTTCCGTCAATGTTCTTATCCGGTGATTCTCAGGAAGATACTAACGGAGCTTCTAGTTTATCATTCTTCGTTCTTTTCTTCTCCGGTGGATTCAAGCCAAGCTTTCGGTGTTGGTCATATTTTTTTTCATTGGTTCACATGCTTTCCATGTTGGAAGTCCTTACCGAAGACTCTTATTTTTTTTCACCTCTCGCTATTCAATTGTTCCGGAGTGCGGAAGATATCTCAGAAGATTTGTGTCTCCACTATCAATCCGTTCAAGCTTTTTCGAGGTTGTTATCTTATTCAAGCCATTTAATTCAACCGGTGCAATCTTTCTTTTCAAGCAATCTCTTCAACGGTGTTTATTTTGAGTGGGCCCTAACCCACAAGTCTTTTTCCAGAATCTTACCTGACTCTTCTAATTTTTCTCGGAGTTATCCTCAAATTCTTTCAAAGTTGACATAAGAATGAATTATCATGTCATATGTCTTTCTCCAAGATCTTTCAAATTCTTTTCGTCGTTGGCTCAACCTCTTCGCTTTTGATTCTCCCGGAGTGTCTAAACAATTCATGGTGGTGTTTCTCATCATCATTCTTAACATTTGAAGACCGAAGAAGAGTTCCTCTTAAATTCTTACCCGTTCTTCCAAAGATGCAAAGTTCAAGCTTGATGCCATCATTTCAGAAGATTTATTCATTCTCAGCTTTCAGCTCTAGTTCTGGAATTCTTCCGGCGCATCATTCAAATATTCTATTATCAGCTCGTGATCTCTTTGTTCTCTTGAATCAAATTCCCTCAAGTATCTTCATTCGTTCTCTAAGGGTGTGTTTGGTTTCTGTCACCGAGTGGAATGGCACGGGTCGGTTCCGTTCCCAGACCCCATTCCTGCGTTTGGATTGTCAAAGGAACCAGAACCACTCGATTCCAGGGAATGGCATATTCGCTGTTTATGCCGTTCCAAGCGGTACCTCGAAATCGAGCGGACCACGCGGAACCGCCTACTCCCACGACCTCCTTCCTCCCCCGCTACAACAGCAAGGAGCCGCAGCCACCAATAACCACGGGGCATCCAGCACGAGCTGCCGGGCGCGTCCCATCCAGCCGGCCATCGCGCTTGAGCACGCGTCGCCGGGAGACGCGGTCGTGCGGCGTCGGGAGCGCCGCATCCAGCTGGCTGTCGTTTGAGCACGCGTCACCGGGAGTCGCGGTGGTGCGGCGTCGGGAGCGTCGCATCCAGCCGGACGCCGCGCTTGAGCACGCGCCGCTAGGAGCTACGGTCGTGCGGCGTCAAGACTCAGGAACCGCTAGCTGCGGGGGGCGTCGCATCCAGCGGGCCGGCGTGGCGGCGTACAAGGACGCAGGATCCGCCCAGCGTCGGCGTGAGGGACAGGATGGATGGGGGTGGGAGGAAGCCCGAGGCGAGCTCCAGCCTCCCGACGTCCTCCTCTTCAGCTAGCATGGTTACCGTGCTTTGGCGGTCGGTGCTTGGCTGCTTGCTCAAGGATGGTGTTGGCGTTGTAGGCAGCAGCAAGTTCAGATAAACTGCGCGGTTGTTGGTTCAGACTTCAGATTCATTGGTGTTCTGTCCCTGGGAACCATTCCATCCAATCTCATTCTCTTCTAGCTAAACACCGAGATGGAATCATTCCGTTCCTTAGGAATGGAACGGTTCCATGACATTCCATTTGGTTCCGAAACCAAACACACCCTAATTCTTACCCGTGATTCATCCCTTTACTTCGTTCATTTCCAATTCTTACGGTGGTTTGTTCAAAGATTCTTCTTCCTTCGTTATCATATCAATTCATTCGTTGTCTCCTACCGGTGATCCATTGAGTTTACGCTATATCTCTCTTAAACCTTTCTACGAGAATAAGTAGTATGCCAAATCCGTTGCTTGTCATCAATTTATATTGGTGAAGGATGAGCATAACATAATTCTTATTCTTGTTTCACCCAAATGATTAATTCCTTATTCCGGAGGTTCATCAAAATTGTTGATTTCAATTATTCATCTTTCTTTTCTTGAGTTCCAAGTTTTCTCGGTTATATCATTTCAAAGCTTCATCTAATCATTGCAAGGTTTCTTCCGGAATTCTTCATAGAGGCTCAACATGGTGGCTCATCAAGGATTTCTTTCATTCTTCATTCGTTCTTTAAGTTTTCTCTTGAAGTTATGATCCGCCAAGCTGTACTCTCAATTAAACATGGTGTTCAACACATGCCTTGTTTTGAGGAGTTCAAGCATTCTTCATCTTGCATCCGAAGTGCAATTCTTTCTACCTTATCTTTCGCAGTGGTGTTATGTCATTCTTAGAAATTTCCCTTCATGTTTCATGATTCACAAGTTTTCAAGAGTGACATATCTAAATCCATCATTTTCTCTTCGCTCAAGACATCTTTTCAATCCATCAATCTCTTCATTGGAGTTATACTGGGTTATATTTCACCTAAAGCTTTCCCGAAGGATTGTTGCTATTTATGGTGCTTATAAATGACCCAAGTTCTTCATTTATCCTCCCGGTGAGATAAGTTTCTCGTCTCCTTGTTGATATCAATCCAATCTATTGTTTCCGTAGTGGCAGAATTTCGCCTCAATTTTGAGAAGTTTCCCATAAGCCCACTACAAGCTTACTCTTTTCGTTGTTGGTTTTCCAACAACTCCGTTCGACACTTCTCCTAAGGGTGCTTTCCAAGCTCATTTGTGGCAGAAGTTGGCATTTTCTTCTCCATTCTTTCATTCCAATGATCTATCTTCTATTCTTTCTTCCGGAGGCTTCGTCATGTTGCTCTCTTCACTCATCATCTCGAAGTATGAAAATCGTGTTCTTTTCATGCTTATCCACTTAACAGGAGTGTTACGTCCTCTGCTCAAGTTCTTTTCATCTTATCAAGTTTCGTATCACTTTTCAACCGGAGTGCTGCCCGAATTTGTTCTTCCTTGTTCCTCTTTCCTAACGGAGTGTTTTCAACTTCGTCCATCTCCGTGTATTATTTTCTCGAAATGGTTTAACCTCTTAAGGTTTTGTGGTTTCACTCATTTGTCAAAGAAGCAACTTAGTTTCACCTCTTCTCTTCCTCTTCCATTTCCCTCTGGTGCCATCCTAGATCTCGGGACGAGATCCTCTCGTAGTGGTGGAGTGTTGTAACGCCCCGGATACAACTTTCCATATTTGTAACTCCGACTCTTGCCTTTTCCGGAGATGCGATAGGAGATTCCCTTCATGGTTGAGTTTTTGTCTTTCGTTTTGCATTTTGTTCATGTCATGCATTTCATATCATGTCATCATGTGCATCGCATTTGCATTCATGTTCGTCTCATGCATCCGAACCTTTTCCCCGTTGTCCGTTTCGCAATCCGACACTCCTACATGCACTGGCGTCCCCTTTTTGTCTCTTTCGTGAGCGGGTGTTAAACGTTCTTGGAATGGACCGAGATTTGTCAAGTGGCCTTGGTACACCACCAGTAGACCGCCTGTCAAATTTCATGCAATTTGGAGTCCGTTTGATACTCCAACGGTTAACCGGGTAACCGGGAAGGCCTCCTGTGTTGCAGCCCAACACCCCTCCAAAACGGCTCAATAACCCATCCAAACCACTTCCATGTCCTCCGTCGTCGGATCACGATCGTGTGGGCGAAAACTACACTCTATTTGGACACTCCAAACTCCCTCTACCTATAAATATGTGCCCCTCTCCAAAATTCGCGGTCTAACCCTAGATCCACTCCTCCCCGCGCCACCGGACATATCCATCCGCCGTCGGACGCGTCCACCGCCGCCGCCACGTCGCTCCGGCCAATGAGAGGCCGCCACCTCAGCCCCGCCGCCGCTCTCCTCCAACCCGCGGCCGCCACCTGTCCCAGTCGGCACCCCCGCCGCACC
>NC_057809.1:425401520-425405378 GCF_018294505.1 Triticum aestivum
GGCCCCGCCAGACCCCGCCTGCCGCGCCGCGCCTCGAGCTCCGCCACTGTTCGCCGGAGTTCCCGCGTCGTCGGAATCCGCTCGGAGCCCGCCGGAGCTCTCTCCGGGCAGATCCACCCCGGGTGGATGAGATCCACCGGTTCATCCGTCCAAACGCCCCAGATCCGTCCCGATCCACTCCGTCCCGGGATCTCTCCGTCCCGCGTTGACTTTCTCGGAGGTTGATTTTTCTCTTAAGTCCCCGAATCCATATATTTTATGCCCCTGTTCATCATGTCAAATCTCGGTGACCATAGCTCCATTTCATGCATATTATATATCAAAATGTTCATTGTGAGATGCTCTTCATTTCATTCCATTGTGGTATGCTTGTTTGAGTTCATCTTGATGCCCTAATAGTTGATGCAAGAGTGCTATAAAATGTTTACTGCTGCTACTTATCAGATTATGATGATTTGTCATTTTTGCCACATTTGATGTGTGCATCATAAGAGGATGAACTCTACATGTGTTTTGATCTATGTCATGCTATCTTTACAGGGGTGCTTACCATGTATTTTGTGATCTATGTGGTGACTAGCACAAGCATGCAAAGTAGCCTTCGTGATATTGCTGATTTCAGGGACTTAGGGTTTTGCTAAGTCTTGTGCCTGTTGTTATTTTGATACCATGTAAACAGGATGCTACAGTGAGATACATGCTTGTTTTGAGTTGCTTCAGTAAGGATGTTTTGGACATATGGTTATGCTCTATCCATCCATGCCCCTGTTTGCATTTATGGAGTGCCCTAGCATGTCTTAATCTTGCTCTACTTTTGCTATAAAATGTTCCTGGCAGATTGTTTACATGTTAATCAATTTTGCCATGGTTGTTGCTAGTGATCCATGTATGCTATGAACTTGCTATTGCCATGGTTAGCTTCATGAACATGTCTTCTTGCTGATGCTATGGTTATCTTGTCATGCTATTTACAAGAGACATTGTTGGGGATATACATAACAGGTAGGCCCACGAAGGGTCGAAATATCATGAAGCATGGGGTCCACACAACATGTCGGTCCAGGTCAATTTCATACAGACACACTATCCACTCGGACAAGCAGCATACTATCCACTCGACCAAGCAACATACCATCCACTCGGATGACGGTTCACCACTCGACCGTACGACTCACTCGGATATACGAAGACCAGCAGGCAGCAAGGCAGTCGGCATCTTTCTAATAGTGAGGGCTTAATAGCGGGCTGGCATTATGGCATTCATACCCCACTTTGTAACATAGGAGGTGAGGGGGTGGCGCACTCTATATAAGCCACCCCCCACCACTAGACTTGGGGGGGGGGGCTCTTTCTTCCACCTCTCTCTCTTTTCACCATTAGTCTCAGGACTTAGCTCAGGCATGGGGATCCGTTCCTCTCTCTCACACACATATTGTAATCTCCGGATATATACTCAGATAAAACAAAGCCTCTCCGGAGCACGAGACGTAGGGTTGTTATCTCCACCGTGAGAGGCCCGAACTCGCTAAAACCACCGTGTCACCCATATGCATCTCGATAGATCATGCTCCGTTCTCCTACCCCTCTCTTACTGTCAGACTTAGAACCACGACAGTTGGCGCCCACCGTGGGGCATGGCGTCTATCGAGCCATGATGCAAATGGTTTTATTTCTTCGATCTTCGTCCGTCGATCAACAATCCTCAATGGAGGGTTTGATCCAGGATGTTCCGGACATCACTCCATTTACAGGAGGATAAAATACTCCTAATCATACAAAAGGATCAGGGAGTTGCTCATCTCAAACTTATCCTCTTTACAATCAAACATTACAATGATCTAACAATGGTTTATTCTTCTTATGTATGCACACGAGCTTATACAAAAGGACGCCTCCTTTTGTTTCGATTGGTGGCTCGGCTCCTGGACGATAAAGCGTCGTCGTCCGCCCATCATCATCTGCGAACTCATCTGCGACGCCATCGCCGAGTGCCCGCACACGCACAGCCGCTAAAGCTCGGCCTGGTTCCCCGACCGGCTGAGCACGACCGTCGGCGGTCGACCCAGTTCCTTGGGCGACAAGGCGCTGCTGCCGGCAATCCGCCAAATTCCGCGGGTGTCGAAGCACGACTCAGACCGGCGCACGGCTCCGGCTCCCCGAGCAGTGAAGTACGATCACCAGCGCTCGCGTCAGCCTCGCCCATGGCTGCGTCGACCCGCGACTGGACTGCGGCCAGCTGCTCATCCTCCCTCGTCAGCTTCTCCAGCGTGGTGGCTGTGGCACGCGCGCGGGTCCGCCCGTCGCTCCTCCGGGTGCGCGGTTCTTCGCTCCATCGCCGTTTGCTGGTCATGGTTTTCCTTTCTCCTTTAACCATGCAAGGTGAGTGGGCCATCTCCTCCTTGATTACCTGCATGCAGGTTAATGCGGTGTACAGGCAACAGAAGGGCGTGGTGATCTCCAACGTCAAATTAATTGGCTGCCTCATTAAGCGGCCAATTGATGGATTACTAACGCCACTTATCTGATTGCTAGGCCACGGACCCTAGTTAATTCGTGCATGCATGCATGTATGACTGACCATCAGACCTTGAATTTCCTGGCCGTGCTTGCTAGTAACTTGCAGGGTCACCCGATGAATCTTCCTCTCAGACAGCTGCGAACCCGATTCGTCCAGAGTTCACACGGATGAATCCAATCGGATGCAGACTCAAGTTCACTAGGCCATGGACCCTAGTTCACTCGGCCGCCTATGCGTCGTCG
The DNA here is from genome assembly GCF_018294505.1 of Triticum aestivum. Classification (NCBI taxonomy): domain Eukaryota; kingdom Viridiplantae; phylum Streptophyta; class Magnoliopsida; order Poales; family Poaceae; genus Triticum; species Triticum aestivum. The sequence goes on from NC_057809.1 coordinate 425,404,281, forward strand.
CTGGACGCGTCTTCATCGCTCAGCTGCCCGTGCACCGTTGCTCAGCTGGACGCGTCTTCATCACTCAGCGGCCCGCGCATCGCCGTTCTGCGGTGTCCCTCGTCAACCACGCGGCGACAACCGCGGCGGTGGGTGCACGGACCGGACGCAGCACCAATGTCGAGGCTGCCCACGTCTCTGATCACAACATGACGGGAGCCACCGGGTCTCCGCCCGCGCGCAGCCTCGCACTCGGATTCATCTCAGCCGCCTCACCTTGCGATGGATCCGCGCCAAAAACTGCCGTCGCCATGGCTGATCACGGAGCTCTGCACCCTGCCTTCCACTTTCCTTCTAATCTTAATTCCATCCCATTTATCTCATGCATGCAGGAGATAAATGGCCGTGGGAAACGTCCATTGCATGCACGAATGGCTTTGACTCTCACTTAATTAGCGTTAAACCACTTGCATGCAGATTAATTCGGCACTAGACGTGGATCCAGTCTGCCTGCAAGCGATCAAGCCGCCCGCCTCCATCAAATGGGATAGTGCTTGTGGGCACATCCATGCTGAACCTCACCGAGGCCTCCAAGCCCAGCACGCCGCGTCGGCCTGCCCAGCCAGCTCCACACCGACCAGATAGCAGCACAGTTGTGATTTCCTCGGACCAGCGGGTGCACTCGGATGAGGAGTCCACTCGGACTGCACTCACTCGACTGTGAAGCCCATGGGTTCACTCGGCCGGTTCGCCTGGTACTACTTGGTCGGCTAACATCCAGAACATCATCGACAACAACAGCGGCAGTTACGGCGGCCGGTCCGCATCACCTTTGTTCCAAGAACAGCTCGGCTCTCGAACGGTGACGCGCCTCTACTTCACCAGGACGCCCCGCGCATCGTCACTCCGCGGCATGCGTCTACATCATCCGGACGCTCCGCGCGTCGCCACTCTGCGGGACGCGTCTACGTCACTCGGATGCCTCGCTCGTCGCCACTGCGCGGCACGCGCCTCTACTTCACCAGGACGCCCCGCGCATCGTCACTCCGGGCCACGCGTCTACATCATCCGGACGCTCCGCGCGTCGCCACTCTGCGGGACGCGTCTACGTCACTCGGA
>NC_057809.1:425407303-425415327 GCF_018294505.1 Triticum aestivum
CGCCCCGTGCGTCGCCACAGGTTGGTCACCTCATAACCACTTGGCCGCCCCGTGCGTCGCCACCAGGTTGGTCACCTCATAACCACTCGGCCGCCCCGTGCGTCGCCACAGGTTGGTCACCTCATAACCACTCGGCCGCCCCGTGCGTCGCCACAGGTCAGGCATGAGACAGATAAGTCCCTTTCATAATTAAACTTCACACTTCACTCTTTTGCGAGTTTGCCTCTTTCGAGCATCACTCGGAAGCTTCTCCTTATCTTTACCCAAATCCGACTCGATGAATTGCAAATCATCCATTCAAGACTATATTTCTCATATTCCGGCATGTCCGTTGTCGAAGCCTATAGTATGCTCGGGGGCTACGCCGCACTCGGGGGCTGCACCTCATTTGAAATGACACTCGCCTGAGTGGTCGAGTACTTCATCACCAGTCAGATCCTTCACTTCAACAAGTGCATTCGATCCGCCACTTGGACAAGTTTTATAATCACCCAGATGCTCTACACACCATCTTCTTTCCTACTCAGACTCAGTTGTCACGACGGTCTTGTTGCGTCGCAACCACACCAAACTCGTCACTACATAAGCTTCGAAAGCATTCGACTAAGTCCTCCGAGGACCATTTTCACCGTCCGGTGACACACGACTTCCCCTTAGCCGCTTCACGCGCCGCCACTCGGTTGTGCACGTCTTCACCACTCGGCTGCCCCGTGCATCTTCACTTGGCTAGATATGTAGTCCTACATTCGACCACTTCACACGTCATCACCATTCGGCCGCCCCACGCGTCGCCAATCGGTTGCGCGCGTCTTCACCACTCGACCGCTCCGTGCATCGTCACTCGGTTGTACACATCATCGCCCTTCTGCCGCCTCGCGCGTCACCATCAGTTGGACATGTCTTTACCTCTACACCCCCAACACGGGAACGGCTAAGTTACTCATATGGTCAAACCTCATATCACACTCCGTAGCAAGTTTACCTCCTTCGAGCATCACTCGGGGGCTACACACGGCAGTTGGCCATGTCACCCTCAGAGGTTACGCCCATTTGGTCAACCTGTTGATCACATCAGGAATATTCTTCTGACCATACATGCTCGGTTCGCCGAAGATCTATAAGTGAAGCACGTCCACTTGGATAAATACCCCTTTCATGCAAAAGGGTAAAAATGAAGCACCATCACTGAATCATACATGCTACCTTACTCGTCGAACATCGTTCGTACAACCACCTCGTTACGCATCCATCCGATTGATTCAATTCCAGACAAAGATATTTGCTGTGCCAACTGCCTGGAGGTTTACCGAGAGACTTAAACCCTCTGCCAGACTCATCTAGTCCGACAGAGGCTCGGGGACTACACCCAGTGGGTGCACTCAGCGTGCCCCCACTGGAAGAGAACTCAGAAAGAAACATTTTGCTCGATGCAAACCCATCTCCAGTATTACTCGACCTCCGAGTCAGAGAAGAACAAGTTCGATCAGTACCAGCTAAGAAGAGTTTTAGTTCTCTCATACCCCCGCCGACTGCCCGCAGTCGACGGCGGTCTCGGGAACTACACCCAGTGGGTGCACTCAGCGTGCCTCCACTGGAGTAATCTCCACTCGGTACGGCCTGACCAGTCCGAGTGATGAACAACAACAAAAAGACAGGCTCTAAGACTCCCGCTGACTGCTCGCAGTCGACGGCAGTCTCGGGGACTACACCCAGTGGGTGCACTCAGCGTGCCCCCACTAGAATGGTATCCACTCGGAACGGTCCGCCCAACCCGAGTGACGGCCAAACAACAAAAAAGACACGTTCCAAGCGTGAAGAAATTCCGAGTAATCAGTTACTCGATGTAGGCCCAGCTCCAAATCACTCCAAAAAAATATTCTATAAGGCGAGTTTAACGCTCCTCCATGGACCTATTTTGAGCCTTCTTCTAGGACTCAAAGTGTGAAACTCACAAGTGTGGATCTGAAACCGACTCGTATTGGCGTTCCTCCGGGATAAGAATGGCATCTCTCTAAAAGAGCAGTCCATGTGTCAATCTAGTTGCACGGATTTAATGACACGCCCATACTCAGATCACGAGTTAAACCTCTCCCGAGAGATGAACAAATGTCACCAAGTTGCTCCTCACAGACACTTACCTCGATTAGTCGGGAAGCATGGTGCCGGAATCCATTGAGATTTTGTTCAAACCTTGGTTGTCTGAAAGCGCGGCGACATGTACCGAGTATTTCTGTAATCACTCGGACCAAACTGTGTCTTACACCAACTCGTTCTGCAAAATCGCAATCGATTCGGGGGCTAATGTTGGGGATATACATAACAGGTAGGCCCACGAAGGGTCGAAATATCATGAAGCATGGGGTCCACACAACATGTGGGTCCAGGTCAATTTCATACAGACACTATCCACTCGGACAAGCAGCATACTATCCACTCGACCAAGCAACATACCATCCACTCGGATGACGGTTCACCACTCGACCGTACGACTCACTCGGATATACGAAGACCAGCAGGCAGCAAGGCAGTCGACATCTTTCTAATAGTGAGGGCTTAATAGCGGGCTGGCATTATGGCATGCATACCCCACTTTGTAACATAGGAGGTGAGGAGGTGGCGCACTCTATATAAGCCACCCCCCACCACTAGACTTGGGGGTTTTTTCTTCCACCTCTCTCTCTTTTCACCATTAGTCTCAGGACTTAGCTCAGGCATGGGGATCCGTTCCTCTCTCACACACACATATTGTAATCTCCGGATATATACTCAGATAAAACAAAGCCTCTCCGGAGCACGAGACGTAGGGTTGTTATCTCCACCGTGAGAGGCCCGAACTCGCTAAAACCACCGTGCCACCCATATGCATCTCGGTAGATCATGCTCCGTTCTCCTACCCCTCTCTTACTGTCAGACTTAAAACCACGACAGGCAGCAAGGCACATATTGTATTGTTGCCATCGAGGATAACAAGATGGGGTTTTTATCGTATTGCATGAATTTATCCCTCTACATCATGTCATCTTGATTAAGGCGTTACTCTGTTCTTATGAACTTAATACTCTAGATGCATAATGGATAGCGGTCGATGTGTGGAGTAATAGTAGTAGATGCAGGCAGGAGTCGTTCTACTTGTCTCGGACGTGATGCCTATATACATGATCATACCTAGATATTCTCATAACTATGCTCAATTCTGTCAATTGCTCAACAGTAATTTGTTCACCCACCGTAAAATACTTATGCTCTTGAGAGAAGCCACTAGTGAAACCTATGGCCCCCGGGTCTATCTTCCATCATATTAATCTTCCATACTTAGTTATTTTCACTGCCTTTTATTTTACTTTGCTATTTATCATAAAAATACCAAAAAATACTATCTTATCATATCTATCAGATCTCACTCTCGTAAGTGACCGTGTAGGGATTGACAACCCCTTATCGCGTTGATTGCGAGGATTTATTCATTTTGTGTAGGGGCGAGGGACTCGCGCATAGCCTCCTACTGGATTGATACCTTGGTTCTCAAAAACTGAGGGAAATACTTATGCTACTTTGCTGCATGACCCTTTCCTCTTCAAGGGAAAACCAACACAGTGCTCAAGAGGTAGCAAGAAGGATTTTTGGGGCCGTTGCCGGGGAGGTCTATGCAAATGTCAACATACCAAGTACCCGTCACAAACCCTTATCTCCCGCATTACATTGTTTGCCATTTACCAGTCGTTTTCCTCTCCCCCACTTCACCCTTGCCATTTTATTCGCCCTCTCTCTCCATCCCTCCTCTCTTTCTCTATTCGCCTTTTTTTCCCGTGTCTTGTTTTCTTGTGTGTCGGATTGCTTTCTTCTCACGATGGCTTTACCTATATTTGGTGATCTTCACCTTAAAAGGTTAGAAGAGATCGAAAGCAACGTTAGGACTTTTATGGTTTTACAATTTGAGCATAATAAATTCTTTAGAAATGAGCTTAAAGAACAAAAAAAAATTATGGGTTATATGAATAAAGAGCTCGAGGATATGTCTAAAGAATTTGATGGTTTGAAATCTCAGATTGCTTATCTTGAGAAGTTAATAGCTGAAGTTTCGGATAAGCAAGCCACCTTAGTTAATAAGATGGCCGCTAAGCCGGAAAATTTTCTGGAAAATAAAGATGAAGATCTAAAAGTTATTGATGTGTCCCCTATTAAATCTTTGTTTTACAATATGAATCTTGATAATGATGGGGTTGAATATGATCCACCTTTACCTAGAAGGCATTCCAAAAATTCAGAGTTTTTAGATCTTGATGCTAAATTTGATAAAAGTGGGATTGAAGAGATCAAAACTCTAGATGTTAATGAACCTACTATTTTGGATTTCAAGGAATTTAATTATGATAGCTGCTCTTTGATAGCTTGTATTTCCTTTTTGCAATCCGTTCTAAATTCTCCCCATGCTTATAGTCAAAATAAAGCTTTTACCAAACATATCGTTGATGCTTTGATGCAATCTTATAAAGAAAAACTTGAGTTGGAAGTTTCTATCCCTAGAAAACTTTATGATGAGTGTGAGCCAACTATTAAAATTAAAATTAAAGATCATAAATGCTATGCTTTGTGTGATTTGGGTGCTAGTGTTTCCACGATTCCAAAGACTTTGTGCGATTTGCTAGGTTTCCGTGATTTTGATGATTGCTCTCTAAACTTGGACCTTGCGGATTCCACTATTAAGAAACCTATGGGAAGAATTAATGATGTTATTATTGTTGCAAATAGGAATTATGTGCCCTTAGATTTTATCGTTCTTGATATAGATTGCAATCCTTCATGTCCTATTATTCTTGGTAGACCTTTCCTTAGAACGATTGGTGCAATTATTGATATGAAGGAAGGAAATATTAGATTCCAATTTCCGTTAAGGAAAGGCATGGAATACTTTCCTAGAAATAAAATTAAATTACCTTATGAATCTATTATAAGAGCCACTTATGGATTGCCTACCAAAGATGGCAATACCTAGATCTATCCTTGCTTTTTATGCCTAGCTAGGGGCTTTAAATGATAGCGCTTGTTGGAAGGCAACCCAATTTTATTTTTATTCCTTGATTTGTGTGCCTGTTTAGTAATAAATAATTTTTCTATCCTCTGTTTTGGTTCTGTTTTTTGTGTTTAATTAGTTTTTGTGCCAAGTAGAAGCGTTGGGAAGACTTGGGGAAAGTCTTGTTAATCTTGCTGTAAAAAACAGAAACTTTAGCGCTCACGAGAACTGCTGCCATTTTTATTTGGAAGTGATATTTAGTTAATTATTTTTTCAGATGATTAATAGATAAATTCCTCACGTCCACAAATTTATTTTAGAATTTTTGGGGTTCCAGATTTTGTGTTAGTTACAGATTACTACAGACTGTTCTGTTTTTGACAGATTCTGTTTTTCGTGTGTTGTTTGCTTATTTTGATGAATCTATGGCTAGTAAAAGAGTTTATAAACCATAGATAAGTTGGAATACAGTAGGTTTAACACCAATATAAATAAGGAATGATTTTATTACAGTACTTTGAAGTGGTGTTTTGTTTTCTTTCGCTAATGGAGCTCACGAGATTTTCTACTTTAAGTTTTGTGTTGTGAAGTTTTCAAGTTTTGGGTAAAGATTTGATGGATTATGGAACAAGGAGTGGCAAGAGCCTAAGCTTGGGGATGCCCAAGTAACCCCCAAGATATTCTAGTGACACCTAAAAGCCAAAGCTTGGGGATGCCCCGTAAGGCATCCCCTTCTTTTGTCTACTTCTATCGGTAACTTTACTTGGAGCTATATTTTTATTTCCCACATGATATGTGTTTTGCTTGGAGCGTCTTGTATGATTTGAGTCTTTGATTTTTAGTTTACCACAATCATCTTTGCTGTACACACCTTTTGAGGGAGACACACATGATTCGGAGATTATTAGAATACTCTATGTGCTTCACTTATATCTTTTGAGTTATATAGTTTTGCTCTAGTACTTCACTTATATCTTTTAGAGCATGGTGGTGCATTTGTTTTATAGAAACTATTGATCTCTCATGCTTCACTTATATTATTTTGAGAGTCTTAAATAGCATGGTAATTTGCTTAAATAATCCTAATATGCTAGGTATACAAGATTAGTAAAACTTTCTTATGAGTGTGTTGAATACTAAGAGAAGTTTGATGCTTGATGATTGTTTTGAGATATAAAGATGGTGATATTAGAGTCATGCTAGTTGAGTAGTTGTGAATTTGAGAGATACTTGTGTTAAAGTTTGTGATTCCCGTAGCATGCACGTAACCGTTATGTGATGAAGTCGGAGCGTAATTTATTTATTGATTGTCTTCCTTATGAGTGGCGGACGGGGATGGGTGATGGTCTTTTCCTACCAATCTATCCCCCTAGGAGCATGCGCGTAATACTTTGCTTTGATAACTTGTAGATTTTTGCAATAAGTATATGAGTTCTTTATGACTAATGTTGAGTCCATGGATTATAAGCACTTTTCTTCCTTCCACCATTGCTAGCCTCTCTAATACCGTGCACTTTTCGCCGGTATCATACACCCACCATATACCTTCCTCGAAAGAGCCACCATACCTACCTATCATGGAATTTCCATAGCCATTCCGAGATATATTGCCATGCAACTTACCACCGTTCCGATTATTATGACATGCTCCATCATTGTCATATTGCTTTGCATGATCATGTAGTTGACATCGTATTTGTGGCAAAGCAACCGTTCATAATTCTTTCATACATGTTACTCTTGATTCTTTGCATATCTCGGTACACCGCCAAAAGCATTCACATAGAGTCATATTCTGTTCTAAGTATTGAGTTGTAATTATTAAGTTGTAAGTAAATAAGAGTGTGATGATCATCATTATTAGAGCATTGTCCCAAGTGAGGAAAGGATGATGGAGGCTATGATTCCCCCACAAGTTGGGATGAGACTCCAGACTAAAAAAATAGGCCATAAAAAAAGAGAAAAGGTCCAAATAAAAAAATAAAAAAATGAGAGGAAAAGAGAGAAGGGACAATGCTACTATCCTTTTACCACACTTGTGCTTCAAAGCAGCACCATGATCTTCATGATAGAGAGTCTCCTATGATATCACTTTCATATACTAGTGGGAATTTTTCATTATAGAACTTGGCTTGCATATTCCAATGATGGGCTTCCTCAAAATGCCCTAGGTCTTCGTGAGCAAGCGAGTTGGATGCACACCCACTTAGTTTCTTTTGTTGAGCTTTCATATACTTATAGCTCTAGTGCATCAGTTGCATGGCAATCCCTACTCACTCACATTGATATCTATTGATGGGCATCTCCATAGCCCGTTGATACGCCTAGTTGATGTGAGACTATCTTCTCCCTTTTTGTCTTCTCCACAACCACCATTCTATTCCACATATAGTGCTATGTCCATGGCTCACGCTCATGTATTGCGTGAAGATTGAAAAAGTTTGAGAATGTCAGAAGTATGAAATAATTGCTTGGCTTGTCATCGGGGTTGTGCATGATTTAAATACTTTGTGTGGTGAAGATAGAGCATAGCCAGACTATATGATTTTGTAGGGATAACTTTCTTTGGCCATGTTATTTTGAGAAGACATAATTGCTTAGTTAGTATGCTTGAAGTATTATTATTTTTATGTCAATATTAAACTTTTGTATTGAATCTTTCGAATCTGAATATTCATACCACAATTAAGAAGAATTACATTGAAATTATGCCTAGTAGCATTCCGCATCAAAAATTCCATTTTTATCCATAGTTTTTGATTGCTCCATGCTATATTATCTTCTGTTTTGGACATTATTGGGATTTATTATTCACTTTTATATTATTTCTGGGACTAACCTATTAACCGGAGGCCCAGCCCAGAATTGTTCCTTTTTGTCTATTTCAGAGTTTCGCAGAAAAAGAATATCAAATGGAGTCCAAACGGAATGAAACCTTTGGGAACATGATTTTTGGAACAAACAAGATCCAGGAGACTTGGACCCTACGTCAAGCAAGCAACAGGGAAGCCAT
>NC_057809.1:425415662-425418522 GCF_018294505.1 Triticum aestivum
CGTAACTTTCCGTATCCATGAGATCCCATCTTGGGGCCTGTTGCGGAGCTCCGCCGGAGGGGGCATCGATCATGGAGGGATTCTACATCAACACCATAGCCTCTCCGATGATGTGTGAGTAGTTTACCTCAGACCTTCGGGTCCATAGTTATTAGCTAGATGGCTTATTCTCTCTTTTTAGATCTCAATACAATGTTCTCCCCCTCTCTTGTGGAGATCTATTCGATGTAATCTTCTTTTGCGGTGTGTTTGTTGAGACCGATGAATTGAGGGTTTATGATCAAGTTTATCTATGAATAATATTTGAATCTTCTCTAAATTCTTTTATGTATGGTTGGTTATCTTTGCAAGTCTCTTTGAATTATCAGTTTGGTTTGGCCTACTAGATTGATTTTTCGTGCAATGGGAGAAGTGCTTAGCTTTGGGTTCAATCTTGCGGTGTCCATTCCCATTAACAGTAGGGGCAGCAAGGCACGTATTGTATTGTTTCCATCGAGGATAACAAGATGGGGTTTTATCATATTGCATGAATTTATCCCTCTACATCATGTCATCTTGCTTAAGGCGTTACTCTGTTCTTATGAACTTAGTACTCTAGATGCATGTTGGATAGCAGTCGATGTGTGGAGTAATAGTAGTAGATGCATGTAGGAGTTGGTCTACTTGTCTCGACGTGATGCCTATATACATGATCATACCTAGATATTCTCATAACTATGCTCAATTCTGTCAATTGCTCAACAACAATTTTTTCACCCACCGTAAAATACTTATGCTCTTGAGAGAAGCCACTAGTGAAACCTATGGCCCCCGGGTCTATCTTCCATCATATTAATCTTCCAACACTTAGTTATTTTCATTACCTTTTATTTTACTTTGCATCTTTATCATAAAAATACCAAAAAAATATTATCTTATCATACCTATCAGATCTCACTCTCGTAAGTGACCTTGTAGGGATTGACAACCCCTTATCGCGTTGGTTGCGAGGATTTATTTGTTTTGTGTAGGTGCGAGGGACTCACGCGTAGCCTCCTACTAGATTGATACCTTGGTTCTCAAAAACTAAGGGAAATACTTACGCTACTTTGCTGCATCACCCTTTCCTCTTCAAGGGACAACAAACACAGTGCTCAAGAGGTAGCAGTATTGAGATACCGACGATCGAATCTCGGGCAAGTAACATACCGATGACAAAGGGAACAACGTATGTTGTTATGCGGTTTGACCAATAAAGATCTTCATAGAATATTTAGGAGCCAATATGAGCATCCAAGTTCCACTATTGGTTATTGACCGGAGACATGTCTCGGTCATGTCTACATAGTTCTCGAACCCATAGGGTCTGCATGCTTAACATTCGGTGACAATCGGTATTACGAGTTTATGTGTTTTGATATACCGTAGATAGTTCGGTGTCCCGGATATGATCACGGCCATGACGAGGAGTCTCGAAATGGTCAAGACATAAAGATTGATATATTGGATGACTATATTTGGACACCGGATGAGTTCCAGGGATCACAGGATATTTATTGGAGTGCCTGATGGGTTATCGAAACCCCCGGGGGAAATAATGGGCCAACATGGGCCTTGTGGGAGAGATAGAGGAGAGGGCCTAGGGCTAGCCGCTACCGGGGTTGCTGATCCACGGGCACCTATGGGACCGGCGGACCGGGTCCCTTTCGGTTCGGCGGGGGCGGAGGTCGCGCAAAGAGCAGATCGAGGAGAAGCACGCGAGCGATTTACCCAGGTTCGGGCCGCACGGATGCGTAAAACCCTACTCCTGCTTTGTGGTTTGTATTGATTTCTAGCTCGGGAGCGCGGAGTGCTACAGTGAACACCGGCGGCTAGCAAGACCGAGCGTGAGTGTTGGAACTGGCTAACCCCCTCCCCCGTTGCACACGGGCCTCCTTTTATATGCTCAAGGGGTTACCCATGGGTGGCAACGGAGGTAAAGGGTAAAAATGGAAAGGTGCTGTGGTAGGTACAGCTACCTGTCACAGTGTATCATACCTAACCCTAGCGGCAGGGGACAAGGGCGTTAATTGCCCGTCTGTGTCGCCTAAACAGTACCGAAAGGGACCGCTAGGGACGCCATCGTTTGCCACGATGGTTATCTTGTCAGCGCCTGCTTGCCACCTCGCACCCCTAGCTGCACGGCCTCCTGCCACGTGTGCTTGGGAGGGTCCTAGAGCGACACGTTGGCAGGTGTGCTGGAGCGCGGGCACGAAGTGGGGGTTTCCCGCGGCAAGCTCCTTGCCGCGGTGGTCGTCTTGTCGTGTTCGGGAGCTTGTCGCTCACCGGGCCTTGCCGGGACGCGTGGTGCGTCGCGGCAAGTTTTCTTGGTATGCCTTGGTTGGCCTTCCCGGCAAGCTCCTCTTGCCGGGGTCTTGTCTTCTTTCCGGCCAGCTCCTCTTGCCGGGGCCTTGGTTTGAATACTTTGTTCTTGAATGGTCTTCAAAGTAGCCGCGGAGGGTCTTGGCGGTCACCCGGCAAGCCTTGCCGCGGGAGGCTGCGACTGCCCGTGCACAAGTTCGGGATACTAGGGTACCCCTACTCTAGTAAACCGACAGGAGCCCCCGGGCCTGGGCCAGACACGGTGCCGAGCGCTGTTGGGCTAGGCCCAAAATAGTGCATGGGCACGCGCGGCCTAGGTCACGCCGCATATCTCTTCGCTTCCACCGCGCCCTCCCCGAACGGCACGCGTTGAATGCGGCGTCGTGGGCGAGATCATGGGTGGTTATTTTATTCGGAAATGCGGAACGTCTGCCCCCTCCCCCTTTATAAGCAGTGGAAATGGGGGCAATTCGCATATTCGCCCATTGTTGTTTCCAATCTCAGAAATCTTCGCCGCTCC